>NW_028166979.1:0-44763 GCF_964263955.1 Coregonus lavaretus | reverse complement strand
GCTGTCTACCTTCCTATCACTGTATGACTCCTGGGCTATGTCCCAATTATCTCTCCTTTCTCCAAAGTGTTCACTTCCCTTCACTGATCTGAAATGAAATAATTGGTATAAAAACATGATGGAAGCTAGCCCATACCTCCACCAATCCAATGCTTTTAGATTTGTGGTAAGTATGTGAACAAGTGCACACTTCAGATAAAAAGGTGATGTTTATTGGGACACACCCCTTATATCCTCTATCACTGTATGAACCTCCATCACTGTCTTACTCGGTCAGCCTCAGCTGTCAGTTCTCCTGCTTGATCTAACGTGGTCATAATAAGAAAGAGAAAAGTGAGAATGTCCAGCAGAGCTCATTGTATGAATGTATCCCTGTACAATATCTGGATGAATGTATATATTGTATGTAGTCAAATGTGTATAGTCAGGTCAATGTCAGTTGTCAGGCTGGCTCAGTATCACAGTACATATGTAGGATCTTAATTTGAGCCAGTTTTCTACAGCAGGAAAATCATCCTGCAGCAACAGGAAATGTGAATTATTATGTGGACTATAATTAATGGACATTTTTTGTAGGTGTTGGTAAATTTTTCGTTAATTCGTTAATTAGGCAAATCAAGTCTGACATTTTACAGTTTTTGCCTATTGCTTACACACTTTTTGCAGAATTTGGCTCATTATGTCAAAACTCAACACACAAGCCAATCAGACATAGCACTTGGAGATTAACAACTCACATATATGCCAAAATGAAACATTGTAATCAAAACTTAACACTCCTTTCTAAAAATGAAATTCTTGCAACAAAACCATACACACAAGCAACATTTGAATTACTCTTTCATATCACCAGCAACACACTGATGGGCTTTATATAAAACACTGCAGTCTTTGTGTTTCTATTTTTATTGTCATTTTATTGTCATTGTCTTCTGTAAAACTCAAAAGTAGGATTTCTGCAGTAATCAAACAGTATTTACAACAAAAAAAAATACAAAAAAAAAACATTCTTACAGAAATTCTTAACATCAAATTTAGCAACAAAACAAAAGTTAAAAAACAAAACAATTACTGGATAAATTGCTATTGGGGGAAAAAACATATACCGTATTTTCCGCACTATAAGGCGCACCGGATTATAAGGCGCACCTTCAATGAATGGCCTATTTTAGAACTGTTTTCATATATAGGGCGCACCGGATTATAAGGCGCATAGAATAGAAGATACTGAAGTCAAACGTTTGACTGGGGTTGCGTTATGCATCCACTAGATGGAGCTGTGCTAAAAGGAATGTCAACAAAACAGTCAGATAAAGTCAAACTTTATTAAGCGTTCTGACAACTCCGTTCACTCCCATGGTAATGTTGTTCAAACGTTAATGTGCATATTAACAATATCTCCCAGCCTTGCTCACTCTTCTCCCAAACGTGGAGGGGAACCTTTCCCTGATTCAGTAAACACGTAGTAAAAGAAACAGTCTGATACCACTAAATCAAACGTTAGTGCATAACTCAACATTGTTCAGTTACATATAACACGTAAAGCTCACTTTTTCAGTTCATTCCCCGTCCACGAACCCCTCGAATTCTTCTTCTTCAGTGTCCGAATTGAACAGTTGGGCGACTACGGCATCCAACCTGCCCGGCTCCCTCTCGTCATTATCCGAGTCAGTGTCGCTGCTGTTGCCTGGCAGTTCAGAGATTATTCCTGCCTTCGTGAAAGCTTTGACCACAGTTGAGACCGATATATCAGCCCAGGCATCCACGATCCATTGGCAGATAGTGGCGTAAGTCGCCCGGCGCTGTCTCCCCGTCTTGGTGAACGTGTGTTCGCCTTCTGTCATCCACTGCTCCCACGCAGCTCGCAGTCTAGCTTTGAACGCCCTGTTGACACCAATATCTAGCGGCTGGAGTTCTTTAGTTAATCCACCCGGAATGACGGCAAGCTCCGAATTAGTTTGCTTCACTTGTTTTTTGACAGCATCGGTGATATGGGCGCGCATTGAGTCGTAGATCAATAGGGACGGAGCTGTGTGGAAAAAGCCACCCGGTCTCTTGACGTAAATTTCTCTCAGCCACTCACTCATCTTTTCCTCATCCATCCATCCCTTCGGGCTAGCTTTGATGACGACGCCGGCTGGAAAGTTTTCTTTTGGCAAGGTCTTCCTCTTGAAAATAATCATGGGTGGAAGTTTCTGGCCATTAGCCTGGCAGGCGAGAACTACAGTGAAGGATGACTTCTCATTCCCTGTGGTGCGTACAGACACCGTACTGGTCCCCGTTTTCTCCACAGTGCGGTTCACGGGAATATCAAAGGTGAGTGGAACCTCGTCCATGTTGGTGATGTGCTCTGGCCGGATCTTCTTTTCAGTGATCTTCTTTTTGCAGTATGCGCGGAAAGTGACCAGCTTTTCTTGGTAATCTTTTGGCAGTTGCTGCGAGACGGTAGTTCGTGTGCGGATGGAGAGATTACGTCTTTTCATAAAACGAAAGCACCAAGAAGGACCGCCTCGAAATTCATCGATTGTCATGTCCCGTGCTAGCGCTGTTGCCTTCATTCGAATAGTGACTGTAGAGACGCTTCTACTTGCTGCTCTCTGTTCAACAACCCACTGTTCGAGTTTGTCCTCTAACTGTGGCCATCTCGCTTTGTTCCCTCTGAAACTCTGTTTAGTCTTCTTTACTTGGCGCAGGTCATCTTCTTGCTTCCTCCACTTCCGTACCATTGATTCATTAATGTTGAATTCTCTCGCTGCTGCTCTATTCCCATATTCTACTGCATGACCGACAGCCTTGAGCTTGAACTCTGCGTCGTAAGCGTGTCTCTTGAAAGGTGCCATTTTGGGGTCTTTATACACACACAAGTGGTGTGGGACTGTGAGTAAGCACAGTACCGGTGTGTACTGGCTACCGTAATGCTGCAAGTGGTGCTGCTTTGTAGTTTACCAGTCGTACTGAAACATTTCATTATTATTAAATTGTTTTTATTGGTTTTTCATACTGAAACATTTTGACAGAGCGCCGTGTACAACCAGTATGGATCAACCAATTAACCAATTGATCCATATATAAGGCGCTCCGGATTATAAGGCGCACTGTCGTTTTTTGAGAAAATTAAAGGCTTTTAAGTGCGCCTTATAGTGCGGAAAATACGGTACTTGTTTTGTGTGTGTGTGTGTGCGTGTGTGTGGTGGCTAATGGATCACGCCTTCTGTTCGGATCTGGCCACAAGACCTCGTCAACATCACAGGCGATGTCCTCGCGGGCTAGGCATCGGGGAAAATATCGCCTTGTGTGCCGAATCCACCCTTGGATTGATCCCACCTCAATGTCTCCACATGCCTCTTCCATTGCTTGCAGGCATGCAGGCATGGAGAGCCATGCAGGCATGTGGTTGCCGATCATATACTTTCCACCGCCACGCTGAAAAGAATTCCTCGATTGCATTTAGAAAGGGGCTGTAAGGGGGCAGGTCTAAAACTGTGAAATGATTTACTCGCTCGCCGTCGGATCCTTACAAGGCACCCCGACCTACGTCCACGATATCTCTGTCTCTTCCTCATGCGAATGACGGGGATTTTGACCTTGTCGGGTGTCTGTAGGATATCCTTCGCGGCCGCCTCGTTGAAGAAAAATTATTCGTCCAATACGAGGTGAGTAATCGCTGTCCTGATATCCAGAAGCTCTTTTTGGTTATAAGAGACGATGGCAGAAACATTACAAATAACGCGGAAAAACACAAATAATAGTACAATTGGTTAGAGGGCTGTAAAACGGCAGCCATCTTCTCCGGCGCCATTCTTTCTACATTGCAGCACACAAGGTGATATTTCCCCCACGCTGCCCAGGGACATTTACAACAGCCCTTTGTCCAACTACGTTACGGCCCCGATGCCTGGTTTTGGCCAGATTGAAGCCTGCCTCATCCACGTAGATGAACTCATGCGGCAGTTCGGCGGCATCAAACTCCAGAACTGTCTGTAACAGAAAATATTGAATAGTGTTACTGAAAACACATACAGTAACTACAATGTCTATATTTTCACACAAGTAGGGGCTGGGTTGGGTGAGTATAGACAAAAACTACAAGCTACAGGCAGGGCAGGTGGCAGCATAAACCCTCATTTCCACATCACAATATATAGTATGTAAAGTAAAGTGACACATACCTGCACATAATCATGGTGCAGATCCTTGACCCTGACACTGTTCCTCTCAAATGGCACCCTGTACAGCTGCTTCATTCTGAAGTTATGTTTCTGTAGGATGCGACTTAGTGTAGAAATGCTGACCCTGTTGATATTGTTGAATTCATTCTATTTGCAATTATGCGTTGTTGCAACTCACGAAGTCGGATTGCATTATTTTCTCGCACCATTTCAATGATGGCAAGCTCTTGTTGTTGAGTGAAGAGCCGTTCCCTTCCACCTTGAGGAGGTCGTCCAACCATTCTGTAGAAAATGGCACCACAAGATGTCATTGGTTAGGTTATTTTTCACATACTGTACTTTCAAACTGTACACAGTACTGCAACATCACAATGGTATTCCTTTACATATACAGTACTTCACAGCACTACCCATTTTTGTATAGTATAGTTAGTACAGTAATACTGTAATATGATACAGAATCATGTGACACATACAGTAGGTACAGTCTGGAGTAGAAACTTGAAGATATACCTGTTCTCCAGTCGGAATGTCCTTATTATCGATGCTACTGTGTAGCGACTGAGGTTAGGGTGGACTCTTTGCCCAGCCTCCCTCATGGACAGGCCATGATTTATCACATGGTCCACCAGAGTAGCCCTGATGTCATCTGATATACGTCTCCGCACTGGTCCTCGTCCTCTTCCACGTCCTCTTCCACATCTGACTCCTCTCTCTCTTTGTCCTCCTCTTACTCTGACTCTCATTGCCTCCATGCTTGCAAAGTTCTAAAAATGGCTTACCTGAGGCCTATTTGTAGTGCTAAGGCTCAGACTGATTGGTGTTCTGTTTTCTGTGCAAGTATTTTCAGGTGTGTATGTAAGTGCATACAATTGCCAGATGAGTTTTGCATTTTGAACAGAGTGTTTTCCCGATGATAACAGGTGATTTCGTTTTTGAACAAAGTGTCTAATGTAAGAAAACGTGTGTAGTGTTTCGCAATAAGTGTGTTACAGAATTGCAAACAAAGTGCAAAGTTGACATTGTGTTTAAGCTATGGTTAAACTGTGTTTAAGGTATGCTACAAGAAGTTTAGGTATTGAGGCTTTGGTCTAAGCATTCGGTTTTAGTGTGTAAGCAATGGGCAAAAACTGTAAAGTGGAAATTACAAACTTTAGAAGCATTTTTAAACCTTGAATACACTACAAGTTTGCTTTTCCTGCTGTGCAGGAAAATTCTCAGCAATAAATTGTGATCAAATGAAGATCCTACATCAGTAAGTCATATGTTCAGGCTTTTCAGCCAACTTCAACTCACCAGCATTATAATCTCATACAGTGGTGTTCATTTATAACAAGCATTTTCCTAAAGATCACCCATAAGGGAATGTAGTGAAATGTATATTCAATGTTAAAGTTAAGACACTGATGGAAAATGTTAGAATAAATGTGTAGTGTCTTACCTGTCAATCAAAATAAAGGCAGATTTGAATTCAGTGGCAATTTCAAGTCCAATAAATCTAAAGTAAATAAAGTTTTAGAAATAGATTTATGGTTAATGCATACATTTATTTTTTTGTGGGGGGAAATATTAATTACGATATACAAAATCTTGAATTTATTTTTGCTTGCTTTTCCTGCCAGTAAATGTTTAGTAGAGGTTTCGGTCCTTGAAGTGAGGTTAAGTGTAGACCTAGCTTGAAAACAAAGCCTTGAACCTAGAGAGAACTCAACTGAAGCAAATAAAAGCATTTGTTGTGAATTTTGTCTAAAGTGTTGTACAGTCATTTGGAACAAAATATACAATAATGAAGAAAGGGAAAGCAGTAATATTTTTGCAATATCTTTATGACTAGGGTATTGTTTCATGTTGTTTCAATCATCGAAACTCCTTTTCTGCCTATTTTTTGTAATATATGGATATGGTGAATGTTATGTATATAAAGTGTTTGTCATCTTTAAATGTTTAATCAGACTCATATCTTTTGAAAATCTTCAAGGATTTTTATATTTACCTACTGACATTTCTGTTTCTTTTTTTTTCTTAACCACAAATTAAGATGTTGTTTGATTCTCGTCTTTTATCAGTTCTCGGTTAATAATCTGTATTTCACAAGTATTTCTCAAAGATCCTTAATGTACTTTCAGTGTATTACCATCAACATCCATAGAAACAGAATATTAAATGTACAGTATTTACATAACTTGAAATTAGATGTCCAGGCAATGTATTGTTATACCTTCATGAGATGTTTTACTACTTTTCAGTGTGCAACGACTTTCTTCTCAAATTAAAGTTCAATACAATAAAGATTACAACAAAATACTAGTCATTGTTGGGACTCTTCATCCAATCCAATATGTCTCAATCTCTTTTTGTCACTTAAAAAGAATACATTGGAAATCATGGGAGATTCTCAATTGGTTCCGTCCTCTTCTCGACTGCTAAGTCCTTTTCTCTTTTGTGACCAAACAAACTAAAAGTGGTCGCCATATGTAGGCAAGTGTCAATTTGTTAATAGGCGAACGGAGTAGTGTCCTCCTTGATAGCCTTCTCCCAGCAAAGAAGCACAAATGTATCCTCGGCTCCATGTCATAGAAGCGTTTTGAAATCCGCCACACAATCAGCTCTTGTTTTCTCAGAGGAGAAACACATGCACACGTTTATAAACTATATGCTACTAAATCTTTTGTCTATAAAATGTCTGGCTACATTTATTTTGAAGACTTTACACATATTTTGAGATTCCTCTGAAAATGTAATTTTCCTGAGTGAAGGAAAGTCTAATTTTATACAAGCACATTTGTGTCCACGTTTTCCACCAGGAGAGGGCGGCAGAGAGGACGTGAGGAGTCGAGCAAAACCAATTGAGATTCTCCCAATGTAAAAATCTGAATACAATGCGTATGTTGAAAGTGTTGACTTTGTCTCCCTCTGCTGGTGAAGATAAGATACACTATATGGAAAGAACCTGTAGGCAGAACACCAAAATGACCTATTAGAATACTTTAGAAATGCATCTTTTCATGTTTTCCTTTAGATTAGCAATTTCTGAAGTATTCGAACAGGGCCCATAACATCAACTGACATATTAATGAGTATTTTTTTCACTGGAGAAACCTATTCAAGTAATTCACAATTCTCCCTCTCAAGTTCAATCATAGCTATACAATTAAATTGGGTTCCTATACCTGCAGGGATTGTCACAATGTTAAGCTTCACAACACAAAGCGATGAATAAATGTATATACATCTGCACCAATACAAAGAAATGAACAAGGAAATACATCCACAGTGTTAATGTCTGTTTTGGAAACTACTAGACAGACTGAGAACAGATATTATTCACTAGACACAAAATGGCCCTATCACATTCAGTCAGTTCCCACTGGCCTTGAAATATATTATTCAGTCCAGTCTCAAAAGAGAAGAAGGAAAATATTTACTATCAAGTTATTTTCCAACTCCAAAGCATCATAACATTAGCCTGGTCCCAAATCTGTTTGTGCGGTTTTGCCAACTGTCTTGCTAAATGGCCATAGGACTTTAGCAAGACAGCATGAACAGATCTGGGACCAGGCTAGTATAGCATATAATTTAACAAACAAGGTCCACCACGCCCGTACATTCAGTCCAGGAGCCAACATTACACATATACCACTTGTATATTTTTGTAAAACTTGACATTTTGTAAAAGTTATTTTCTCACGACAAATGTAGGACAGATTAGTTAGGAGAACATTCACATGACTTTTTATTGGGCTGATTACTGCACCTTGTCATCAATGACCTCAAATACTAATCTACACTATACTGCCTTTGCACTATGTACACCTCTGTACAACACTGTATCCATAGCAGCATCCCTCCCTCTGCTTATATAGATATATCCCCTCTGTAAATGGTATATTCCCACTGTAATCAGCCTATACTCCAGAGTTTGATGTTTTATGGTTACTGTTCTGATGTTGTATATTCTGTATGATGTCTATGTGTCTACTGTTGGCAGCACTAAGCCAAATTCTGGGTATATGTAAATGTATTTGGCGAATAAAGCTGATTCTGATTAACAGTGTGTGCGTCCAAAATTGACCCATATTCCCTATACTGCACTACTACTACCAGAGCCCTATAAAGGTCCTTTATAGGGAATAGGGTGCCATTTCAGACGTACACCTGAGTCCAACTGCATGACATGGAAAGATAAAGTGACTTAGAGAGTGGAGTTGGCACAAAGCTGAGTCTGGAGATACATAAGGCAGGAGGATCATAGAGTTGGGTAGTGGGTGAGGTTGGCACAAAGTTGAGTCTGGAGATACATGAGGCATGATCAGAGAGCTGGGTAGAGGGTGAGGTTGGCACAAAGCTGAGTCTGGAGATACATGAAGCAGGATCATATAGTTGGATAGAGGGTGAGGTTGGCACAAAGCTGAATCTGCAAATACATGAGGCAGGATCATAGAGATGGATAGCGGGTGCACTTGCCAGAAAATCTGTTTTAGCATGTGCAGCGCCTAGTGCTGAGCCATTAACCGAAATGTCGGTTATTTTCCGGTTTTTAAACAACTAATTGACTGACGTCAGTTAAATTATTTGAATTCCATTTTGTTCAGGGTTCTTTCTGTGAGCTCAATGCACACGTTGCACAGTTTTCTAGAGATAAATTAGATACAGCCTGAACTGTGCGATATAGTAGGGAGATTTAGTTTCCAACAGGGCTAATATTCTACATAGTTTAGCGCATAAAACATGGTAATTAACTACAATGACCATAATCCATTGTGTATCTACTTGTCCATTCTGTGTATCTTTTATGCCTGCTATGGAAGAGTCAGAAGAATGTGCAATCGTGAGGGGATATAGAGAGCAGCTGTTGCTTCGCGAGGTATCTCTACCTGAAAATGATCTAAGCGATTGATAGTTGGTATTCAGCAGTAATAAAAGTATGCCTTTTAGAGAGAGAGAGAGAGAGAGAGAGAGAGAGAGAGAGAGAGAGAGATCCACCAATGGACACCTTACTCAACATATCCCCCCATATAAAAGTATGCCTTATTTACTTTGAAGAACTACAAAATAGTGATTTTGTCAGACAGCTCTATGGAGATGAGATGATGACTTTGAATTAAATAATAAAGTAATCAAATAAAACAAATGTAAATACACAACTGAAATATTTTATTAAAGTAAAGTAATGTGAATAAATGATGGTTAATAAGTGATAAGCAGTAATGGGCAGTCACTACCATCATGGGACGTTTATTAATTGTTTTATTCTGTGTTGTTACAGCATTCAACCCACATAATGCATAGTGCATTTCATGTTAAAAAAATAATTGAAATAAAAAACGGTGATTATTTTCTTATAATCCAACCGAAACTGAACTGACCTCAAAAAGCACTAATCGCTCAGCACTAGCAGTGTCATTGAAGGCTATGTAGTCAACTTGGTGGGACTTCCTATGAGTTAAGGAGGTCAACATAATCCCGGGCTCTCTTTCCAACTATACTGAACAAAAATATAAACGCAACATGTAAAGTGTTGGTCCCATGTTTCATGAGTTTAAATGTTTCCAGAAATCTTCCATACTCACAAAAAGCTTATTTCTCTCAAATTCTGTGCACAAATTAGTTTACATCCCTGTTAGTGAGCATTTCCCCTTTGCCAAGATAATCCATCCACCTGGCATATCAAGAAGCTGATTAAACAGCATGATCATTACACAAGTGCACCTTGTGCTGGGGACAATAAATGACCACTCTAAAATGTGCAGTTTTGTCATACAACACAATGCCACAGATGTCTCAAGTTTTGAGGGAGTGTGCAATTGACATGCTGACTGCAGGAATGTCCACCAGAGCTGTTGCAAGTGAATTGAATGTTCATTTCTATACCAATGTCGTTTTAGAGAATTTGGCAGTATGTCCAACCGGCCTAACAACCGCAGACCTCGTGTAACCACGCCAGCCCAGGATGACCTGTGGGATCGTCTGAGACCAGCCACCCAGACAGCTGATGAAACTGAGGAGTATTTATGTCTGTAATAAAGCCCTTTTGTGGGGAAAAACTCATTCTGATTGGCTGGGCTCCCAAGTGGGTGGGCCTATGCCCACCCATGGCTGCTCCCCTGTCCAGTCGTGAAATCCATAGATTAGGCCCTAATTTATTTATTTCAATTGACTGATTTCCTTATATGAACTGTTTATATTTTTGTTCATTATATATGGGCATGATTTTGGGTAAGGCGGAGCAGAGGATTATGGAAACAGGACAGTAACACCCCCCTCTGGAGTCCTGGGGCTCTCTCTCCCCTCTTTTACTGCTCTGTGTGGTTTATCCTTAATTGTATCATTATTTTTCTCCAGATGAGGAGAAGGATCCTATTTGTCCAGCCTCCAGTCTAGCCTCAAGTCCAGGCTCCCTCTTTTTCTTTCTTGTCCTCCTCCTCTCAGGGCTTGTGCTTAAAGTGGGCTTCCACTGCAGATAGATAGATAGAGAGAGAGAGAGAGAGAGAGAGAGAGAGAGAGAGAGAGAGAGAGAGAGAGAGAGAGAGAGAGAGAGAGAGAGAGAGAGAGAGAGAGAGAGAGAGAGAGAGGAGAGAGAGAGAGAGAGAGATCCACCAATGGACACCTTACTCAACATATCCCCCATAGTAAAAGACCCCACATTTTATTAAACTAGGGGGCGGCAGATATCCTAGTGGTTAAGAGCGTTGGGCCAGTAACCGAAAGGACGCTGGTTCGAATCCCCAAGCTGACTAGGTGAAAAATCTGTTGATGTGCCCTTGAGCAAGGCACTTAACCCTAATTGCTCTTGTAAGTCGCTCTGGATAAGAGCGTCTGCTAAATGTGAAAAATGTATATGTTTTCCTTGGCCAAATCCTGGGTAGAGTCATGTGAGTGGTTACCTGCATATTCCTGGGGCAGCATAGGTCGGTTCACCACGCCCTGAAAGGCAGACATCCAATCCTGCTGCTCCTCCTCGGTCTCACATGCAAATAGAAACTTCCTGTCGGGCGTTACTATGGTGATGCCAAACTGCCAGTGGTAGCCCTGGGTGGACGGGGGAAGGCCGGGGAGCACAGTGTAGCTGTTCTCCTTACTACCAATGAACACCTCACCGCGCGCATAGGCATCCTCACAAAGAAACAGAGAGGAGACTCAGTGTGTGGGGGAGAGGTCTGTGTGTGTCTGACCAGCCACATTGTATATGAGGTCCAATAAATAATTTGAATGTTTGTTTACATAATATAACCTGCAAATAACATTAGTTCAGTACCACTGTACTATAAGTGCCATAATGCATAAGTACCAATGAACTGCTTATAATGGGTATTATCAATTGATTATCAATCATAGCTATTATCAGTCATTTTGGAGCCTGTTGAACTGTAAGCCCTAAATAAAGTGTTACTAATAGTTATTTACTGAAATGGTACAGCACCATCTCTTTGACCCATATGACATTGCACCTAATTTATCCACTGACTATCTTACCAGAGGATCCTTGAAGTACATGAGTCTCCTGTCATCCATAGTGAACCATCTCTTCTTGAAGCCCTCTGTGTGCTGTAAGAGGGAAATAGGAGACAGAGGTTGAAGGAATTAAAAAGGCTTTACAGATGTTCAGTTGCTAATGATTCACCTAAAAATAATGTATTTCTGTCCAATGAGGTCATTTCTGGGCAATATTTCTGTCCATTGAGGGGACCCCTTTTAGTTCCAGAGCACCCCCAGAGGCAAAGGTTCCGTATAGCCTCTTTAACGAATAAACTTTATTGCACTCTCATAGCTAATGGCTTTCTTGGCTTACATACAGGATCCCATTCTGGAACAACAAAACATTATCAACACCAAGCAGTATGAGGTAGGCATTCAGCTCACAGGCTCTGCAAATATACTGTGGCTGAGGCTGTAAATGGCCGTTATTAACGTGGTACGTTTGTGTGGTGCAAATGAAACCACATTCACAGTGAAACCCAATGGGCTGATAAAGTTAGAAGCATTAAGTGTCGTGTCACAAAGTAACTCAAGTGTAAGTAACTAAAGTGTAAGTATTAAAAGACCTCACCTTTGGACCCGTCTTTTCCATGTAGCCTTCCTTGATGTAGTTCCGTGTTAGCTTTGGCACCAACTGGACGAATACATGAGAAGAAGGAGAAATGTTTTATTCTGTGACCATGTGATGGTGTGTGTAGCCAGTCCCAGTTCCCTTCCTACCCCTTCCCATTGGCCCTAACCCTTCCATGTTTGCAGATCCATAAGGTATAAGCAATAGGATGGAAGATATGCCACTACACTGCTTATATCTATCAAGACCCTTGGGATATGCAAACATTGAAGGGTTAAGGCCAAGGAGAAGGGATAGGGAGCAGAATTGGGCCAGCTGTATATAATACCTGTGTATACTAGGGAGGAAGGGACTGAGGGATTAATGAGAGAACACGAAAATAAGATAGAGAGAGAGACTTACATCAGCGTGGTGGGCCCCAGGGAAAGCAACCTGTAGGTAGTGAAATCTGGCTGCTCTGATGGCGTTGAACCAGTCCACCATTTCCTTAAAACACAACAGACATGCTAACATGATCTGGGTCCTGTTCAATTGACATTAAATGGGAGAAAACTTTTTGTGCTACCTACACTGAACACGACCCCGACCTCCATACACACCTGATAGAGCCCCTTTCCTGGCAATAATCCACCATTACTGTAAACAGTAGTCGACTTCGATTTCAGAATATTTCCTACTAGGTTTAGGGTGTATTTAAAGACATGCAATTGCAACGTATGTCCTGCAGAGGGAGATATACTCCTACTCAGATGCCAACAGCCACTTCACAAAATAAATGCTTCTGATAGTCTATAGCAGGGGTGTCAAACTCATTTTAGCTCAGGGGCCACATGGAGGAAAATCTATTCCCAAGTGGGCCGGACCGGAAAAATCATGGTATATATAACTTAAAAACAACAACTTCAGATTGTTTTCTTTGTTTTAATACGATCAACATACAACATAAAGCTGGAGCCTGAGGACTGTGTGTCCAAAATAGTACAAGCACAACATCACTATTAATCATAAAACACGTCAAGTTTATTTGAAAATTCTAAAGAAAAAGAACACACAAACACACAATGCCTCAGTGATTAACAGAACTGTTTCACAGATCACAGAACTATATCAGGGTGTCATTTCTCAGGCAGAAATGTAGATAAAAATAATGAAATCCTGTTCCCCAAACAAGTGCAAGAACCACAGAGTCAAGAATAGGTTAAATATACAAATAAAATAAAATCAATTAAAAACAATAGCACATCAACATAAAAACATATAAACATAAAGCTGGAGCCTGAGGACAGTGTCCAAAAGCACAACATCACTATTAATCATAAAACACCTCAAGTTATTTGAAAGTTCTGAGGACAAAGAACACACAAACACACAATGCCTCAGTGATTAACAGAACTGTTTCACAGATCACAGAACTATATCAGGATGTCATTTCTCAGGCAGAAATGTAGATAAAAATAATGAAATCTTGTTCCCCAAACAAGTGCAAGAACCACAGAGTCAAGAATAGGTTAAATATACAAATAAAATAAAATAAATTAAAAACAATAGCACATCAACATAAAAACATATAAACATAAAGCTGGAGCCTGAGGACAGTGTCCAAAAGCACAACATTACTATTAATCATAAAACACCTCAAGTTATTTGAAAGTTCTGAGGACAAAGAACAGACAAACACACAATGCCTCAGTGATTCACAGAAGTATATCACAGATCACAGAACTATATCAGGGTGTCATTTCTCAGGCAGAAATGTAGATACAAATAATGAAATCCTGTTCCCCAAACAAGTGCAAGAACCACAGAGTCAAGAATAGGTTAAATATACAAATAAAATCAATTAAAAACAATAGCACATCAACATAAAAACATCAACATAAATCTGAAAGCGTTGCTCAAACTCCCGTAACAGTCCCGTTATTTTATCTTTGAACCGCTTCATGTCTGCCACATGTTGGGTCGCGCACACATTTTTCAGACAGGGGAAGTGAGCTGCATCACCACCGGCAAGTTGCGTCTCCCACAATGACAGCTTCAACTTGAAAGAACGTACGCTGTCATAATACTGCGTGACAACTTTGTTGCGCCCTTGCAGCTGTTTGTTCAAGTTATTCAGGTGCTCTGTAACATCCACCATAAATGCAAGGTCCTGCATCCATTCTGCTGAATGAAATTCTAACACTGGTTTGCCCTTTTCTTCCATTAACTGTTCAATTTCTTCTCGTAAATCAAAGAACGCCTCAGCACAGCACCTCGGCTTAACCATCTTACCTCAGTGTGGTATGGCAGGCCATAGGTGTGGTCTTTCTCTCTGAGAAGGCTGTCAAACTGACGGTGATTCAGGCTTCTGGATCGGATGAAATTAACAGTTTGGATGACCACCTTCATGACGTTATCCATCTTTAATGACTTGCAACACAAAGCCTCCTGGTGCAAAATACAGTGAAAAGTCAAAAAATCACGTCCTCCATTTGCAGATTGCACTTTCTCTCTGAACTTTGTCACAACGCCTGCTTTTTTCCCGATCATTGAGGGCGCACCATCTGTAGCCAGGCTGACAGCGCGGGACCAGTCCACTCCGACCCTGTCCAGCGCGCCGACGAGTGCGGTAAAAATATCAGCTGCTGTCGTTGTATCTGTCATCGGCACCAACTCCACGAACTCCTCGGTGACGGTCAATGTGTCATCAACTCCGCGGATGAAAATGGCCAGTTGTGCAACATCTGTAATGTCCGTGCTTTCATCAATTGCAACCGAAAACGCAATAAATGACTTTACTTTTTGCTTCAACTGGCTGTCCAAATCCACTGAAAGATCGGAAATCCTGTCTGCAACTGTGTTTCTTGTCAGGCTGATATTTGCAAAAGCCTGCCGCTTTTCAGGGCACACAATCTCCGCTGATTTATCATGCATGTTTTTACAAATTCACCCTCACTAAATGGTTTTGAAGCCACTGCGATTTCATTAGCAATGAAGTATCTAGCTTTCACTGCAGCGTCACTGATGTCTCGGCTGTGAGTAAACACAGACTGCTGTTTCTTCAGACCCGCCAACAGTTCATTCACCTTCTCTCATCTCCGCTGTCCTTGAAAGTTGTCATATTTGTTGGCATGAAGACTCACATAGTGGCGACGAAGGTTATATTCTTTCAGCACTGCAACATGCTCTGAACACACAAAACATACAGCTTTCCCATTCAATTCCGTGAATAAATAGGATGACCATTTTTCTTGGAACACTCTGCACTCTGCGTCCACTTTTCTCTTTTTTGACAGAGACATATTGGGGCAATGAGGGTGCCAAAGCAAATAATGTTAAAAGTAGAAGCCGTAATAAATATCGCGGGCAAAACAAAGTAGCTCATTGGCTGCACGTGCTTGACCTACTTGCTCTGCCCCGGTATAAACAGTTTGCTTGCTTAACACAATTGCTATTGCGCCATCCAGTGGACGCAATTGTAACAGCAGTTTATTTTATTGAAAAATTGCAGCCCATTTTTATACTTAAAAAAAAAAAAATAATAATAATAATCTCAAAATCATCTCGCGGGCCGGATTAAACCCGTTTGCGGGCCTGATCCGGCCCGTGGGCCGTACGTTTGACACCCCTGGTCTATAGAGACAGTCCACTCCTGGGTGGTGTTCTCCAGGAAACAGAAGAAAACGCTTTGAAACTGAGTGAACCAGGGAGGTACTTAATTGCCCAATAAGAAACGCTCATTTCTGTTTCCGTTGCAAAATGTTTTGCTACAGTGTGGGACTGGTGTGAAAGCAAATTAACCATCCCGGAACATGCAGATATCCAGAGCAAGTCAAGAGAATGTACTTGATATGGGACTGTTGACCTGCATTGCTCAGGGCCGTGTTCATTAGACACCAAACAGAAGAAAAACTAACTGGAACAGGGAGGGACTACTTCAACTCATCCAATAAGAAATGTCATGTTCGTTTCCCGTTCCGAATGTTTTAATTTTGTATTCTGTTGTGCACCCTAATGAACATGGCCCAGGAGTCGACTGTACCTTCCTGACTGTCTGTTTGTGTCCACCAGCAGCCAAGCAAACGCCCAATGACCACACAACATTGCCTCAAAGTTGTTCACCTCACCTTGCCATCCTCGTGGTAGACAAAGATGTTCCTGGTGCTGTTGTCCTTCAGATAGGTGACCTGCAGGCCGTGGGGCTGGCCTATCTTACTAGGCTGGAAGGAGGCATTCAGGGTGTGGATCTTCATGACAGCCTTGGGCTCTCTGGCCTGTACAGGGAGAGAAGGGAGGGGGAAGAGAGTATACATCTTCATCACCTCACCGTCATCATCACCACCATCATCATCACCAACACCATTATCATCACTACCACCATCATCATCATCATCACCACCACTGTCATCATCACCACCATCATCATCACCACCACCACCATCATCATCATCACCATCACCATCATCATCATTATCATCATCATCATCATCATCATCACCATCATCATCACCACCACTACAATCATCATCACCATCATTATCACCACCACCATATCATTATTACTATCATCATTATCACCACCACCATCACCACCACCATCATCATTATCACCACCATCATCACCACCACCACCACCATCATCACCACCACCACCACCACCACCACCATCATCATCACAACCACCATCACCACCACCATCATCATTATCACCACCATCATCATTATCACCACCATCATCATCATCATCATCATCATCATCATCATCATCACAACCACCATCACCACTACCATCATCATTATCACCACCATCATCATTATCACCACCACCACCATCATCACCATCACCACCACCACCATCATCACCCCCACCATCCTCATCACCAGCACCATCATCACCCTACCATCCTCATCACCACCACCATCATCATCACCACCACCATCATCATTATCACCATCACCATCATCACGACCACCAACATCATCATCGCCACCACCACCATCACCACCATCATCATCATCATCACCACCACCACCATCACCACTACCACCACCACCATCACCATCACCATCATCATCGTTGTAGCCATCATTATCATCATCATCATCGTTCAGCTGCAGAACAATCACCTACAAGCTTCCTCTAGTAACTACAGTCACTAGCAAGGTTTGCTATTTTATGCCAGTGTTGTCCCCCATCAGAGAGAGAGAGAGAGAGAGAGAGAGAGAGAGAGGGGGGGGGGATATAGCACTACACTCACATCATGCTTGTTGAAGTACTTCAGAGCGCCATCCCGCTCTGACAGAATACATTTTCGGCTCAGGAACTGTCCGTTATCTCGGCCCCGTTTCCATAGAAACCCCTCTCGGTACCCTGCAAGGAGAGGAACCACAGGGGTCCCATTCCAAAGACAAAGGTGCAGAGGAGAGGAGGAGAGAGAGCAGGAGAGGAGAGGAGGAGTGAGAGCAGGAGAGGAGAGGAGAAGTGAGAGCAAGAGAGGAGAGGAGGAGTGAGAGCAGGAGAGGAGAGGAGGAGTGAGAGCAGGAGAGGAGAGGAGGAGTGAGAGCAGGAGAGTAGAGGAGGAGTGAGAGCAGGAGAGGAGAGGAGGAGTGAGAGCAGGAGAGGAGAGGAGGAGTGAGAGCAGGAGAGGAGAGGAGGAGTGAGAGCAGGAGAGGAGAGGAGGAGTGAGAGCAGGAGAGGAGAGGAGGAGTGAGAGCAGGAGAGGAGAGGAGGAGTGAGAGCAGGAGAGGAGAGGAAGAGTGAGAGCAGGAGAGGAGAGGAGGAGTGAGAGCAGGAGAGGAGAGGAGGAGTGAGAGCAGGAGAGGAGAGGAGGAGTGAGAGCAGGAGAGGAGAGGAGGAGAGCGTAAAAGGGAGAGAAACAAAAACAACACAGAGGGCAGGATTAAAAAGGATAGAACAGGATTCAGTAGTGAAGCTGGGGTCCAGTGGATTCTGTGTGTGTGTGTGTGTGTGCACGTATCTAAACTCCCAGGTCACCATCCTCTGTGATGTGCTGAGGCAGGGTTAAGGTGGTGATGTCTGTTGTCTTGGCCTTTAGCTTCCATGAATAATTCACCTTGAATTGTCTCAGCAGAGATCAATTGCTTCCTCCAACATTATGATCGATGCTGAAATCAACACTCTACCCTATTCAGAAAGCACACACACACACACACACACACACACACACACATACACACCATGGCTCTGTGCTCCCTGTCTGTTCCTGTCACTGGCCTCTCTGTCCTCACTCAGTCTCAGCCAACAGACAGAGACAACTAGGAGCAGAACTGCACTGTCACTGCCCTACACACACACACACATCGTACTGTCAACTCTACCAACACAGCAATGAGTCACACATGGACACACGCACGCACGCAACACACACACACACACACACACACACACACACACACACACACACACGTGAATAGAATATTACTATCAAACTATCAAATCCCATTACACTGCAATGCACTAAAAGACAGACAACAGAGTGAAAGAATGAGACTGAAGAATGAATAGCAGAGTGTCAGTTAATCTCAGTTAATACTGCTGTGAAAGTGTTCCATTCTCCTTAAGGCTTTTGCAGACTGCACCATTTTAGCTGTCTTATGCCAACATTTTGCCGTCTCAGACAAATTGTCCACGTCGTGGGAAAATTCTTAGGTCGTAAATGATTTTCGGACGTCTTGGGTCATTCAGTGTGACAGGGTCCGATTAAGTACCACTACATGCGGTCGTAGGCTCCAACAAAGTTCTGGCAGTGTCAGGATTTTTTCGCCTTTATTGTGTAGTGTGTGGCTGGTGTTACGAGCCAACCCCAGTGACTGACCAATAGGAAGACGGCTGGCACTGAGTATGCACACAATAATACGATTATTGTGAATAGTGAGATTAATATAATAATTTGATTTAAATGTTTACATGCTGTGCAAGAAGACCGATTTCCCTAATAATCTTGTTTACACGACACATCTGAAATCAGGCTACCAAATGCAAAAAATTAGCTATCAAAATAAACGTTCTACCACAGCGACCATGTTTTTTTGATTCTGAGTTCGGACAAAAAGTTTGTATGTGAAAACTATTTCTAAGATTCATACTTTCAGTTCACTCGCGCATAAGCATAGAGAGAGGCTGGCGCTGCTGGTGCTGGCACATGTGCAGATCAAAAACACCACTGCAGTTTACGTAGCCTACGTCGGCTGATGTCGCCAATCACAGAACTGAAGCAAATTGTAAAATCTTGCCAGGTTGATATCAAGATTTTTATTTGGCAACATCGCACAGTGTGACGTGATAATCATGAATGACTGAATCCGACGTACAGTCTGCAAAGGCCTTTAGGGAAACGTGCTGGAAGTAAGAAACACTCCCTTTCTTCTTCCATCCCTCCCTTCTGTCCTCCCTCTCTCCATCCCTACCTCCCTCTCTCTTCTGTCCCTCTCTCCATCCCTACCTCCCTCTCTCTTCTGTCCCTCTCTCCATCCCTACCTCCCTCTCTCTTCTGTCCCTCTCTCCATCCCTACCTCCCTCTCTCTTCTGTCCCTCTCTCCATCCCTACCTCCCTCTCTTCTGTCCTCCCTCTCTCCATCCCTCCCTCCCCTCCCTTCTGTCCTCCCTCTCTCCATCCCTACCTCCCTCTTCCTTCTGTCCTCCCTCTCTCCATCCCTACCTCCCTCTCCCTTCTGTCCTCCCGCTCTCCATCCCTGCCTCTTTCTCTTCATCCCTCCCTCCCTCTCTTCTTGGTGTAGTGATGAAGTCATCATGCTCTGGTCGAGAGAGAGAGAGAGAGAGAGAGAGAGAGAGAGAGAGAGAGAGAGAGAGAGAGAGAGAGAGAGAGAGAGAGAGAGAGAGAGAGAGAGAGAGAGAGAAAAAGAGAGAGAGAGAGAAATAGATAAATAGAGAGACAGATGGAGAGACAGATAGAGAGAGAAACAGAGAGACAGATAGAGAAACAGAGAGACAGATGGACAGATAGAGAGGGAAACAGAGAGACAGACAGATGGAGATAGACACATAGAAAGAGAAGTGTTGACAGTCACGGGACACTGGGGATAACAGGACCCTGTCACCCAGAACACACCCACCATCCAGCCACTGGCACTGGCCTGATCCTGGTACAGCCACGTCACTCTCTACAGTACCACCCGCGCAAACAGAGATCACAGCTGACAGACCCCAGGTCAGATCTAACACCAGAGTCAGCTGAGACAAGAGTCACTGGCAGTAGGAGTGTGAGTGACTATGTTAAAGAGATAGTTTGGATTTTTCTGACTTCCCCGGAGTCAGATGAACTTGTGGATACCATTTTTATGGCTCATTCCACAAACCCCACTGATATTACCAACTACTTGAATGATTTTTTAATTGGCAAGATTAGCAAACTTAGGCATGACATGCCAGCAACAAACGCTGACCAAATTATGAAAGACAAGCATTGTAATTTTGAATTCTGTAAAGTAAGTGTGGAAGCCACCAGGGTCTGACAACTTGGATGGAAAATTACTGAGGATAATAGCGGACAATATTGCCACTCCTATTTGCCGTTCTTCAATTTAAGCCTACTAGAAAGTGTGTGCCCTCAGGCCTGGAGGGAAGCAAAAGTTATTCCCCTACCTAAGGACAGTAAAGCCCCTTTTACTGGCTTAAATAGCCGACCAATCAGCCTTTTACCAAAAATTGTGTTTGACCAGATACAATGCTATTTTACAGTAAACAAATTGACAACAGAAGTTCAGCATGCTTATAGAGAAGGACATTCAACAAGCACAGCACTTACACAAATGACTGATGATTGGCTCAGAGAAATTGATGATAAAAAGATTGTGGGGTCTGTTTTGTTAGACTTCAGTGCGGCTTTTGACATTATCGATCATAGTCTGTTTCTGGAAAAACGTATGAGTAAAGCCAGTATGCGGATGATTTAACACTATACATGTCAGCTACCACAGCGACTGAAATGACATCAACACTTAATAAAGAGCTGCAGTTAGTTTCAGAATGGGTGGCAAGGAATAACTTAGTCCTAAATATTTCAAAAACGAAACGCATTGTAGTTGGGACAAATCATTCACTAAACCCTAAACCTCAACTAAATCATGTAATGAATAATGTGGTAATTGAGCAAGTTGAGCAAGTTGAGGAGACAAAACTGCTTCGAGTAACCCTGGATTGTAAACTGTCATGGTCAAAACATATTGATACAACAGTAGCTAGGATGGGGAGAAGTCTGTCCATAATAAAGCGCTGCTCTGCATTCTTAACAGCACTATCAACAAGGCAGGTCCTACAGGCCCTAGTTTTTTCGCACCTGGACTACTGTTCAGATGTACACAGAGAGCTAACATTAATAATATGCATGTCAATCTCTCCTGGCTCAAAGTGGAGGAGAGATTGACTTCCTCACTACTTGTATTTGTGAGAGGTATTGACATGTTGAATGCACCGAGCTTTCTGTTTGAACTACTGGCACACAGCTCGGACACCCATGCATACCCCACAAGTCATGCCACCAGAGGTCTCTTCACAGTCCCCAAGTCCAGAACAGAATATGGGAGGTGCACAGTAATACATAGAGCCATGACTACATGGAACTCTATTCCACAATAAGTAACTCATGCAAGCAGTAAAATTAGATACAAATACATTTAAAAAATAGACCTTATGGAACAGCGGGGACTGTGAAGCAACACAAACACAGGCACAAACACATGCATACAAACACACGATAACATACGCACTATACACACACGTACACATGGATTTTGTGTTGTAGATATGTGGTAGTATAGTAGGGGCCTGAGGGCACACACTTAATATGTTGTGAAATCTGCCTTGGCAGCAGCTAATGGAGATCCATAATAAATACAAATACAAATGTATCTGCGTCCATTTTGAAGGAAGTTCTTTTCGCAATGTATTTTCGCGAGCCAATGCTAATTGGCATTAGCACAAAGACTAACATGCTCCCCAGAGTCCAGCTTCATACTGGACGCAGATACATAAAAATGGTATCCACGAGTTCATCTGACCTCGGGGAAGTCAGCAAAATCCAAACTATCCCTTTAAGGCTGATTCCTCTGTGGTGGCAGAGAGAATAGAGGACAGAGACACTCACCAGAGAGATAATGATGATGCCCGACTATATGATGACTGACTGAATGACTGACTGACCGACTGACTAATTGACTGATTGAGTGACTGACTGACTAACCGACTGACCGACTGAATGACTAACTGACTGATCGACTAACTGACTCATGACAGACTAACTGACTGACTGACTGAGTGGCTAACACTGAGTGGCTGACTGTTTGACTGACTGTGTGTGTGTGTGTGTGTGTGTGTGTGTGTGTGTGTGTGTGTGTGTGTGTGTGTGTGTGTGTGTGTGTGTGTGTGTGTGTGAGTAATCTGTTCACCCAAATAATATTGTAATCTGATTACAGATACTTTTGAAAATGTAGATGATTCCTGCTTGGATTACTTTTACATTCGGAGAGGATGTTTGTGAGAAAAGAAAATACATTGTCACACCTTTCAGTTTTCTTAATGGTTTTTCAATTCAGCATTGAAAAAAGGTACAAGTTTAAGTTTTAGTGAGTCTGACCACAGGTCAGAGACCACTATGATGACACCAAATGTGTTTGATGGATCCTTTCTGTCTTCTTCTAATGCCTCTTAAGGGGAAGTAATCCAAAAGTAACTGAAAATAATCTGATTATGTTACTGAGTTTGGGTAATCCTAAAGTTACGTTACTGATTACAATTTTGGACAGGTAACTAGTAACTGTAATGGATGACATTTAGAAACTACCCAACTCTGTTAGCACATTTCTGTCTGTCTTTCTGCATCACAGAGGCCTTTTGTAAAGGAAAGGACAGGACAGCAATGTGGCGGTCGCTGAAGCCAGATGACAAGGCGGCACTTACAAGGCTTATTGTATTACCGTCTCCATGTAACAAGCTCTTTACTGCTCATGTGGTCCTGAGATAACATGATGTAGGCCTAACAATGATGAATCGACATGAATGGAATGAAGCACGAGAAATTACATTTACATTTACATTTACATTTACGTCATTTAGCAGACGCTCTTATTCAGAGCGACTTACAAATAGGTGCATTCACCTTATAGCCAGTGGGATAACCACTTTACAATTTTATTTATTTATTTATTTTTATTATTATTTTTAGGTGGGGGGGTTGGAGTAAGGGGGGGGGGGGGGGTAGAAGGATTACTTTATCCTATCCCAGGTATTCTTTAAAGAGGTGGGGTTTCAAATGTCTCCGGAAGGTGGTGAGTGACTCCGCTGTCCTGGCGTCGTGAGGGAGCTTGTTCCACCATTGGGGTGCCAAAGACAGTCTCAAAGACAGTCAAATCTCTCAAAGTTGAATGGCCTTTGATATTATTTTAATTGATTTCCAGGAAAGAGAGGTAATGTTGAGGCTTCTTTCTTTCTTCTCTATCTCTGTCCCACTCACTATTTATCTCTCTGTCTTTCTTTCACTACTGATTTTATCATCTGTTCAGCCCTAGAAAGTCCATTATTCTCTGAGTGTGGAATGCAGGGGTGTTGAGAAGCACACTGTGGTGAGAGAATAAAGACAGAGACAAAGACTCAGGCTCAGTGTGTGTGTGTGTGTGTGTGTGTGTGTGTGTGTGTGTGTGTGTGTGTGTGTGTGTGTGTGCATGTGTGCTTGTTTGTATGCATGTGTGCATGTGCATGCGTTTGTGTGTGTGAGTGTGAGTGTGTGTGTGTATGTGCGTGTGCGTGCATGTGTGTGTGTGTGTGAGTGTGTGCATGTGTGCTTGTTTGTATGCATGTGTGCATGTGCATGCGTTTGTGTGTGTGAGTGTGAGTGTGAGTGTGAGTGTGAGTGTGAGTGTGTGTGCGCGTGCGCATGCGCGTGCGCGTGTGTACTCAGTCTTACCTGCAGAGTAAGGCTCCTGTCTCTCCACACACACAAACTCATTCCTCTCGTATCTGGCTCTGATCCACTGTTCCCGAAGGAGCCTGCAGAAACAGTTGGTGTTTGTTTACTATATTTACTGTGTTTATGCTTGAAAAGATTCACTGTCAATAATATCTCATTAACCAACATGGATGACAGATCAGGGTGGTGTTCATTAGGGCACGCAACTGAAAATGTTTTGCAACGGAACACAAAAAGGAGTATTTCTTATTGGACCAGTCCAGATAGTTCCTCCTTGTTGCAGTCCGTTTGGTGCCTAATGAACACAACCCTGGAGTTCTCATCCAGTGAATCTATAATGCAGTACTTATCTTTTAAATATTATATTGCTCCTCTGCCCTGTCAAATAATCAGGATTTTGATTACAGAAATGATTGGAATGGACAATCACCCATAAACATACTTTGACACCCTTCTCTCCAATTCCCTCGGACTCGCTCTGAATTGATCACTCATTCCACGTCTTCTTCCCTCCCTCCCTCCCCCCCCTCCCTTCATCCCCACCCTTGTCTTTCAACACTTTCCCTCACTATCTCTCTCTCTTCGCTCGGTCTGTCTTATCAGTAATCCGTCTTAACATGCACACAGGCAATATGAACAGACAAACACAAACGTATAAAGCCTGAGACTGTGTGTGTGTGTTTGCTCTCTCTCTCGTGTGTTCTACTCTTTCTAGCCTCTCTACCACGCCTCATCAACCGACTCCGCTCTCTTGTGTGTGCTACTCTTTCTATTTTTGTTATCTAAATCCAATGACATGGTGAAATATTTTGTTGATTTCACATTGAATTCACGTTAGTTGACAACTCAACCAAATGTAAATTAAAAACTAGACGTTGAACTGACGTCTGTTCCCAGTGGGACTGTTATCACCCAGGAGAACCAGGCTGATGACTCCTTTTGAAGGGTACTGTTCTGCCTGTCAACACTGTGGCCATTGTCTTACAACCAGTAATGTCACTCCTACGCTCGTCCCTCAACCAGTGCAAGCGGAATCGTCGCGCTATCTGACGTAAGACAAGGAATGCACTGTGGCTGCATTCCAAACTGTTGCCTTTCCTCTGGCCTCTGCCATTGATGACTAAACGTTGCACACCTGAAAGGAGGAACCTGTATAGGTAACCAACATCTGGTAATGGCTCTACCTCCTAGACTCTAAGTGGAGTTTCCTCCATATGACTATAACTCATTTAGTCTTTTGAGAAGGTGTCATTTTACAGGCGTGCCAATGAGAAGTCCACAAGTTTAAAGTTGGTAACGTTTGGTGAAGTTTGGTAACCCATGACTGCAGACGTTTGGTGAAGTTTGGTAACCCATGACTGCAGACGTTTGGTGAAGTTTGGTAACCCATGACTGCAGACGTTTGGTGAAGTTTGGTAACCCATGACTGCAGAAGTTTGGTGAAGTTTGGTAACCCATGACTGCAGACGTTTGGTGAAGTTTGGTAACCCATGACTGCAGACGTTTGGTGAAGTTTGGTAACCCATGACTGCAGACGTTTGGTGAAGTTTGGTAACCCATGACTGCAGACGTTTGGTGAAGTTTGGTAACCCATGACTGCAGACGTTTGGTGAAGTTTGGTAACCCATGACTGCAGACGTTTGGTGAAGTTTGGTAACCCATGACTGCAGACGTTTGGTGAAGTTTGGTAACCCATGACTGCAGACGTTTGTTCATGCTTTTGGTTACCAATCTAGCCTCTGTCTTGTGTTCCGTTACAGTGTTTAGAGGATGGGTGGAGCAGTCACACAGACAGAGGTGACCCAGCTGAGGGACCTGGAGCAGGGCATGAAGGGGTGGGTGGTTAGGCCAGCGGGCCAAGTGGGGCCAGGGCCCAGGGGCCAGGGGCCAGGGACCAAGTCACTTACTGGCAGTCTGTGTGTGTAGGACGGTAGTAGAAAGCAGGCACTTTCTGTTCGTATTTGGCTTTAGCAGCATCGTTGCCGTTGGACGCCATAAACTGCAATCACAGAGAGAAACAGATGTTTCATGAGCTGGGTTTCACTCACACACACACACACACACACACACACACACACACACACACACACACACACACACACACACACAGTCATGCATACAAAGACACACATGCACACACGCACACACACTCATGCATACATGCACATACATACACACACATGCACTGTGCTGGCATGCACACAAGATCAATACCATACCTTGACACCTCCCCCTTATCTCTAGCCTCCCACATTTTTCTCTCATTCTGTCTTCCTTGCAACTCATTTGGTCTCCATCTCCATCTCCCTTCTTTCACTTTCTTTCCCTCCCTGCATCAATCCTGCCAGAATTAGGGCTGAGAGGCTTTCCTCACAACACTGCCCACAAGACACACACACACACACACACAAAACACACCACACAGACAGACAGACAGACAGACAGACAGACAGACACAAAGCGTAGGGCTAACACACACACACAGAACCAATGGCAAACTCAACTCACCTTTTCCTCCGCATCACTCCATGGGTCCAGAGGACAGACTCACCTCTACCTCCGCATCACTCCATGGGTCCAGCAGGACAGACTCACCTCTACCTCCGCATCACTCCATGGGTCCAGCAGGACAGACTCACCTCTACCTCCGCATCACTCCATGGGTCCAGCAGGACAGACTCACCTCTACCTCCGCATCACTCCATGGGTCCAGCAGGACAGACTTGACTTTGCTGATCTGGTAGATGTTTCTATGGAGGCCCGAGCAGCTCTGACACACAAACACACCCAGGGTGTAGGACGCCCACTCCGGGTCTGAAAAACACACACGTGAGAACACATACGTGCACACAGGACACACCCTTAGTTCACAGCAACAATGACAGTACTACAAATGGGGAAGTTCATTTTAAGGCTGCCTCAGACTAACAGAGATAGAACAGGCCACTACTACCATGATGTGGTTACCACAGACCTCTAGACTGATATCTTAAAGGTCCAATGCAGCCGTTTTTATCTCAATATCATAGCATTTCTGAGTAACAATGAAATACCTTACTGTGATTGTTTTCAATTAAAATGGTCAAAAGGAACCAAAATAGCTTCTTAGCAGGTAATGACACCAGGCAGGTCAAAACTACATCCCATCAAAACAGGCTGAAATTTCAGGCGGTCTTTTCAAACAGCTCTTACACTAAAAGGGCATTATGATACTTCACAGTATTATTCCAACCTCATAGCGTGGAAATATATATAAAACACATGGAAATGACTGCACTGGGCCTTATAGTTCTAGTTCTCATTGAGCACTGTAGATAATCTATGTCTGCTACTTCCTGTCTGCATGTACAGTATCTTCATAGTAAAGAAATAAGTACAACACCATGCTACAAGAAGAAGACTTAATTGGTTGAGAAGAGAATGAGATTTGGTGAATACTTTGTTACTGTCATACAATGACAAAGAGAGTATGTATGATAAAGAGGGAGGACAGACAGACAGACAGACAGACAGACAGACAGACAGGCAGGCAGACAGACAGGCAGGCAGAGAAAGACAGACAGACAGACAGACAGACAGACAGACAGACAGACAGACAGACAGACAGACAGACAGACAGACAGACAGACAGACAGACAGACAGACAGACAGACAGACAGACAGACAGACAGACACACAGACACACACACAGACAGACAGACAGACAGACACAGAGACTCTGGGCTAGGACATGGAAGATGGGAGACTGGGAGAGAGGACAGGAGAGATCCTAATCAGCTCCAGCAGCCTCCTTTAAGACTGCCTGGGAGCTCCCTTAGTCTGGGGAACACATCTCTCTTCTATATCTGCAGGACAGCAGTCAGGACACTGTATCCCAGATGTCTTCATTAGACACCAAACTGAGACTTGTCCAATTAGAAATGCTAATTTTTGTTTTCCGTTGCAAAGCGTTTTAAAGTGTTTTCCGTTGTGTGGCCTAATGAATACAATAAAGCTGTGTTCAACTCAACAACCAGACAGCAGGTCACCTGTAGCTCCCTAGTCTACCCATCAGCCATCAGTCTGACCCCATACAGTGTGAATTCTCCTCCTCACTGTCCTAGATTTCAGAGCAGAGTCTCATAGCAGTGTCCTCAGAGCAAACAAATGGAGCTAAGGTAAAGGATCCCCAGCTAATTTCCAGAGTTGTGACGCATGGCTTCATAGTAACCGGTGGACATCAATCAGACCATTAGCGCTCACATCAGAGTGTTGGGCTAAACGTCTGCTAGTACGAGACTGTCCTCCTGTGGGGGCTGGTGTGGGGAGGGAGGGGAGGGTGGTTCTCCTATCTGTCTGATAGCTATGGGGAAAGGGTGGGGAACAGGAGAGGTGACAGAGTCTATCGGGCGCCACGGAGACTCACCTTGAGTCATCGTTATGGGGTAACGTTTCCCATAGACACTATTTGTGGCTCGACGCTGCTCCTGACATAGACACCAGAAACAAACAGTGGTCGGTTGGGGAGGTCTCCCTGAATATATTTACTGATCACAATACATACAGCCACTATGGGTTCATCTGGTGTAGCAACTCAACTTCAGCCGGCCTCTTATGCCTGCTATTGGCAGAGGAGTGCCAATAGCACCAAACACATACCTTTCCTTTCTGTTATGAATAAGATATTGATACGCCAAGAGAATTGTACAACAATACAAGTGTTTCTCGCTAGGACCAGATGTGAATCTATAGCTTCATACAGACAGTATTTGGTGACCTCAATCAACGAAACATGCAACCTGCACCTTTACCACCATCAGTATTCCACTGCATCCTCTACAGACAGACAGACAAACAGACAGACAGACAGCCGGACAAACAGACACACAGACAGACAGACAAATGGTCAGACAGACAGACAGACAGACAGACAAATGGACGGCTGGACAGACAAAAGGACAGACGGACATAGGGAATCTATAGAGCCCCACGGCCCCCTGGGAAACATACTGCTCTGCTGTAACAAGATATGGTATAACTTTCTGTAAGTATTTTCCCTAAAAAGACTCTCATGTAGCTCAGTATGTTTGCATGAAATTTAGCTTTAATACAAGGGACCCAGGAAAGTGTGATATGAAGCACATTCTAGTGTCATTCTAGGACTTTAGGGCCTATATTCTGTTTTACAAAGTCTGTCCCCAACATCAGCACAGGTCGCAGTAAGTTACACCTAAACCTGACTCAAGTTTCCACACATTTTGTCAAAAGCTTTGATGGAAAAGGCAGAGCCTGTCGTTAAAACGGAAGACTTTAGAAGAATGTGGTATATGTCCTTTTCTAGCTATGCCTAAGTACATTGTTTGTATACTGTATGTCTGGCCAGCGTTGTTGTGTGAGATGCTTTTAGTCTGTTTTGGTTTCAGTGGCTGCTGTTTATAATTAGGTCATAGAACTAGAACAAGTGGTTTTCTATGGAGGCTGCAGTCATTGTATCAGTGTTAGTAAATATCCCCCCCCCCCCCCCCCCATATCTCACACACACACCATACACACAGAGAGAGTGACACACACACACACCCCATACACAGAGAGAGAGGGAGACACACACACACCCCATACACAGAGGGAGAGAGAGAGAGAGACACACACACACACACACACACACAATCTAACTAATGTAACTCAGCCAAGCAACACATCGGGGTATAACCATTAGAGACATTGCACAAAAATATGATATCATTAAGTAGCCTGCCACTGTTGCACTGCGATATACAGTACCAGTCAAAAGTTTGGGCACACCTACTCATTCAAGGGTTTTCCTTCATTTGTACTATTTTCTACATTGTAGAATAATAGTGAAGACATCAAAAGTATGAAATAACACATATGGAACCATGTAGTAACCAAAAAAGTGTTAAATAAATATTTGAGATTCTTCAAAGTAGCCACCCTTTGCCTTGATGACAGCTTTGCACACTCTTGGCATTCTCTCAACCAGCTTCATGAGGTAGTCACCTGGAATGCATTTAAATTAACAGGTGTGCCTTGTTAAAAGTTAATATGTGGAATTTATTTCCTTCTTAATGCATTTGAGCCAATCAGTTGTGACAAGGTACAGTGCCTTGCAAAAGTATTCACCCACCTTGGCGTTTTTCCTATTTTGTTGCATTGCAAACAGTAATTTAAATAGATTTTTATTTTGATTTCATGTAATGGACATACACAAAATAGTCAAAATTGGTGAAGTGAAATGGAAAAATAAATAACGGAAAAGTGGTGCGTGCATATGAATTCACCCCCTTTGCTATGAAGCACCTAAATAAGATCTGGTGCAAACAATTACCTTCAGAAGTCACATAATTAGTTAAATAAAGTCCACCTGTGTGCAATCTAAGTGTCACATGATATGTCACATGATCTCAGTATCTATACACCTGTTCTGAAAAGCCCCAGAGTCTGCAACACCACTAAGCAAGGGGCACCACCAAGCAAGCAGCACCATGAAGACCAAGGAGCTCTCCAAACAGGTCAGGGACAGAGTTGTGGAGAAGTACAGATCAGGGTTGGGTTATAAAAAAATATCTGAAACTTTGAACATCCCACGGAGCACCATTAAATCCATTATTAAAAATTTAAAGAATATGGCACCACAACAAACCTGCCAAGAGAGGGCCGCCCACCAAAACTCACGGACCAGGCAAGGAGGGCATTAATCAGAAAGGCAACAAAGAGACCAAAAATAACCCTGAAGGAGTTTCAAGGCTCCACAGCGGAGCTTGGAGTATCTGTCCATAGGACCACTTTAAGCCATACACTCCACAGAGCTGTGCTTTACAGAAGAGTGGCCAGAAAAAAAGCCATTGCTTAAAGAAAAAAATAAGCAAACACGTTTAGTGTTCGCCAAAAGGCATGTGGGAGACTCCCCAAACATATGGAAGAAGGTACTCTGGTCAGATGAGACAAAAATTTAGCTTTTTGGCCATCAAGGAATACGCTATGTCTGGCGCAAACCCAACACCTCTCATCACCCTGAGAACACCATCCCCACAGTGAAGCATGGTGGTGGCAGCATCATGCTGTGGGGATGTTTTTCATCGGCAGAGACTGGGAAACTGGTCAGAATTGAAAGAATGATGGATGGCGCTAAATACAGGGAAATTCTTGAGGGAAACCTGTTTCAGTCTTCCAGAGATTTGAGACTGGGACGGAGGTTCAGCTTCCAGCAATACAATGACCCTAAGCATACTGCTAAAGCAACACTTGAGTGGTTTAAGGGGAAACATTTAAATGTCTTGGAATGGCTTAGTCAAAGCCCAGACCTCAATCCAATTGAGAATCTGTGGTATGACTTAAAGATTGCTGTACACCATCGGAACCCATCCAACTTGAAGGTGCTGGAGCAGTTTTGCCTTGAAGAATGGGCAAAAATCCCAGTGGCTTGATGTGCCAAGCTTATAGAGACATTCCTCAAGAGACTTGCAGCTGTAATTGCTGCAAAAGGTGGCTCTACAAAGTATTGACTTTGGGGGGGTGAATAGTTATGCACGCTCAAGTTTTCTGTTTTTTTGTCGTATTTCAAGTTTGTTTCACAACAAAATATATTTTGCATCTTCAAAGTGGTAGGTATGTTGTGTAAATCAAATGATACAAACCCCCAAAAAATCAATTTTAATTCCAGGTTGTAAGTTAACAAAATAGGAAAAATGCCAATGGGGTGAATACTTTCGCAAGCCACTGTAGGGGTGGTACACAGAAGATAGCACTATTTGGTGAAAGACTAAGTCCATATTATGGCAAGAACAGCTCAAATAAGCAAAGAGAAACGACAGTCCATCATTACTTTAAGACATGAAGGTCAGTCAATACGGAACATTTCAAGAACTTTGAAAGTTTCTTCAAGTGCAGTCGCAAAAACCATCAAGCGCTATGATGAAACTGGCTCTCATGAGGACCGCCACAGGAAAGGAAGACCCAGAGTTATCTCTGCTGCAGAGGATAAGTTCATTAGAGTTACCAGCCTCAGAAATTGCAGCCCAAATAAATGCTTCACAGAGTTCAAGTAACAGACACATCTCAACATCAACTGTTCAGAGGAGACTGTGTGAATCAGGCCTTCGTGGTCGAATTGCTGCAAAGAAACCACTACTAAAGGACACCAATAAGAAGAAGAGACAGGCTTGGGCCAAGAAACACGAGCAATGGACATTAGACCGGTGGAAATCTGTTTTTTGGTCTGATGAGTCCAAATTTGAGATTTTTGGCTCCAAACGCCATGTTTTTGTGAGACGCAGAGTAGGTGAACGAATGATCTCTTCATATGTGGTTCCCACCGTGAAGCAAGGAGGAGGAGGTGTGATGGTGTGGGGGTGCTTTGCTGGTGACAATTTCTGTGATATATTTAGAATTCAAGGCACACTTAACCAGCAAGGCTACCACAGCATTCTGCAGCGATACACCATCCCATCTGGTTTGCTCTTAGTGGGACTATCATTTGTTTTTCAACAGGACAATGACCCAACAAACCTCCAGGCTGTGTAAGTGCTATTTGACCAAGAAGGAGAGTGATGGAGTGCTGCATCAGATGACCTGGCCTCCACAATACCCGACCTCAACCCAATTGAGACGGTTTGGAATGAGTTGGACCGCAGAGTGAAGGAAAAGCAGCCAACAAGTGCTCAGCATAAGTGGGAACTCCTTCAAGACTGTTGGAAAAACATTCCAGGTGAAGCTGGTTGAGAGAATGCCAAGAGTGTGCAAAGCTGTCATCAAGGCAAAGGGTGGCTACTTTGAAGAATATAAAATATTAAACATATTTTCATTTGTTTAACACTTTTTTGGTTACTACATGATTCCATATGTGTTATTTCATAGTTTTGATGTCTTCACTATTATTCTACAATGTAGAAAATTAAGAAAAACCCTTGAATGAGTAGGTGTGTCCAAACTTTTGACTGGTACTGTACATCTACTAATTAAAGGGATAGTGGGGGATATACAGTACATCTCCTAATTAAAGGGATCGTGCGAGATGATCATAAACCTGCAAAAAGACAAGTCACTCAGTGAGTGGATTTATGTCTATGGTAAATGCCACAGAGATAGGGAGGGTGGGGGATGGCAAAGATATTGAGAGATAGAGGAGGAACAACTGACAAGAGGCATGAGAGGAGAGGACAGAAAAGAGACAGATGGGGAAAAGAGAATGGAGAAGACAAAGTGAAAGTGTGAGAGAGAGAGAGAGAGAGAGAGAGAGAGAGAGAGAGATGCCATAAAGAGGGACATTGTCTGACAGACCAACCAACCTTCACATCTTCCTGTTATTGACTTATTTACTGACTTATTTTCTTACTGATTCCCATTTCTAAAACAACCCCATCCCCCCCACCCTTGATTATTGTTGTTACTGATTGTCCTGTTTGTGGCAATCTTGATTGTTATTTTTAATGATGTTGTTATTGATATTGTTAATGAATCATTTCCAAAGTACTCTTTGGCAATATGTACATTGTTACATCATGCCAATAAAGCAATAGACATTGAGAGAGAGGGGCAGCAGAGGGATGACAGAATCTACTTGGCATGGTTCCTAATGATATTGCACATTTACAGTTTACAATTATGAGTGTATGCCATGGTTTTATCTCAACCAACCATCTCTTCTCTCAATTACAGAAAGTAATGGCACAAACCCAGACAGTACACTCAGTACACCAGCCATGCTGTGAGATTAGAAAGACAGACAGAAAGACAGACAGACAGACAGACAGACAGACAGACAGACAGACAGACAGACAGACAGACAGACAGACAGACAGACAGACAGACAGACAGACAGACAGACAGACAGACAGACATTAATTCATTCATTCATTCATTCATTCATACAGAACGACCGACAAAAACCATGCAGTGAGTTTAAAAAATAACCTGACACTGCATGCAATGTTTTCACTATCAGTTTGCTCATACTAACAGCTTCACCGAAATACACATAATTTCTCATTTGGAAATTCTGGGATACATGGTAAAGTGTCAGTCACCCATTGTTGGCAAAGCACATTTCTCTCTAAACAGCCTATCTGTTGTATCTTTTGTTTAAAATCTACTAAAGGAAACACTCACATCATCCCTGATCCCAACAACCCAAACCGATGGAAGACTGAAATGAATAAAGAAGATATGGATGCAACCCCAAGAGGCCTGCACAGTCCCTATACTGACCAGATACTGCTACTAGCATCAAAGAAACATCTGAATGAATACTACCTTGTAGATACTGTATTTCTTTCAAAAGCCAAGCAGGACATGACATAACTGTGAACTCTGTGACCTTGGATCTAGAGATGAGCTCATAGCTGAGTCACCATGGGAATGTGTGGGTGTGCTCAGCATTCAGCCTTGGGTTATGTTCATTAGGGCATGTAACAAAAAATAGTTTTACCGTTTTGCATGAAAATGAAAATGAGAGCTTCTTATTGGACAATTCCAAGTAGTCCGTCCCTGTTTCAGTCTGTTTTTCTTCCATTTGGTGCGTAATGAATACAACCCTGGAGTATCTATCTTCTCCATACAGAGCAGACTGGCTCCACAGGCTAAACCGGTCGTCTGATCTGCATCATTGATAGCACATCACTCCTGATGAAATATTAAATACAAGTGTCTCTTGGCATTGGCCTTATGAAAGAGCAGGTGGCATTTGCAGGATTTAATAGATGACAGTGTTCTACTATGTGATAAGGCCCATGGAATAATAAAAAAGCTATTTACAGTTAAGTATGATCTATGTCTCGTCCACTCATTTCACTGACACCTTGTAAGAGCGGGAGGCTGCATTCCAAGTTCGCTGATGTGTTATTTTGTCATCATGTTATCTGTGATGTCATGATGATCTGGTGACACTCTTTGGAGCTTAGGGAAGGGCCACAAACAAACCACATTGCAGATAATCTTACACTCTTCCAAGAAACACTTGCTATGGAAGAAGGAGGCAGACAGACTTCCTGAGGAATCTAAATGATCCATAAGGATAGTTCTAATTAAATGATTTAAAGACGGAATACAATAGATTTTATGTTGACTGGACCCTCTTAAGTATTTTCAAAATCCATGCAGTTGCTATTCATTATTACCCTGAAAATAAATAAGGCTATGACTATTTGACTTCAAGCCCTGACTTGTACAGCATAGTAACTGCTACAGAGGATGGAACCAGGAGATTAATATTGCATTGATGGCAGGGCATGTCCACTTGAATGAGATCCTGGTTCGAATCCAGGCTCTGTCGTAGCTGGCCGCGACCGGGAGACCCATGGGGCGGCGCACAATTGGCCCAGCGTCGTCCAGGGAGGGGGGAGGGAATGGCCGGCAGGGATGTAGCTCAGTTGGTAGAGCATGGCATTTGCAAATATTGTATGCACTAACTGTAAGTCGCTCTGGATAAGAGCGTCTGCTAAATGACGTAAATGTAACGTAAATGTAAAATGTAAATGAATGAGTCATAGCATTAAGGAATCATAAATTGTCTGTATTGTATTCCTGGTCAGTGGTCACAATAAACGTATGGAGACTCCATTACAACCTACATTATGATTAGATGCAGGTCTCACTCTGTTGAGGTAGGTAAAGCTATAGACTGGCATTTGTCAGTGTGCCAACCTGGGCAACTCACACAAGGCAGGAATATTTAGACCAGGGAATTAGGCCTACATCCCAAAATATTATGTTATTCCGTCAGTCTGCCTGTCTGTCCTTCTGCCTGTCCCTCTGTCTCACGGTTCCAGTCTCTTGCTCTCTCTCACTCTCTCTCTCTCTCTGATACAAACATTGAAATGTTCACCTGATTTCACTGTATTGTTATGCAATGACACCTGTTTGACTGCACTAGAGCTTAAACAGACACTGATAACTGCAAACAATAGAGCACTACAGTAGCCTACAGTACTTGCATGGCAGTGTCTCGGATTTACGTACAGAATAATATTAAATGCTCTGAGACCTGTCTGGAGGAGCGCGCGCGCCACCTGACCTGACATACTTGAGACATTGATGCGACCATAGTAGCCTAGACTGTACCTGCATCTCCGCAATCCACACAGCTCCCGTTCCCCGGTCTCTCCAACAGCTTTATCAAAAGCTGTTTATTCTTTTCTTGATCCGTAGCCATGTTGAGAATGTATTTTCTAATTCAATTGATCCACTCCAAAGCCTCTAAAGTGAAGGCTGAAGGCTGTTCGAGCGTAGTTAAAAAATCTCCACTGTAACTGTCACTCACTGTGCCCCGGGGGCAGTGATGTGATGAAAACACTATCACATCTGAGACACGAGAAATAGTGTCCACGTCGCAATAATTATTATGAAAACATATATCCAACAAAATGTACAGCTACAGCTGAATATTCCGTGTGAATTCTACCCTACTCTTCCTCCCAGTTCCTGTTCTCTACACATTAGTGCTCTCTCTCTCTCTCTCTCTCTCTCTCTCTCTCTCTCTCTCTCTCTCTCTCTCTCTCTCTCTCTCTCTCTCTCTCTCTCTCTTTCAAAAGTCAGACCTGAAGCCGCAAGCGGACATTCAGTTCTTGAAAACATTTTCCAAGGCACTCCCATTACAAATAATTTCCATTCCTTTTGCTTCATACTAATCGACACCTTTATTGATTCTGTGTAGGTCAGGCTTGCTGAAATGTCAGGTTGGCATAAACGGGCATTTACCTGTTCTGGAATGTTTAGTCCACTGAAACGTATAATGGATTTGTGCAACCAACTGACTAAAATGTATTATTCGGTGGAAAAAGCCTAATCAGTACGTGCCCATTCAGCATCACTTGGGGGGGGGCATTAGTTACACACTGCACGGGTACTACATCCTTCTCACCTACAGCCCTCCCTTCCAGAGCTATGTCTTTAGCTATAAATAACATGGCTCTGCTCCCTTCACCTCTCCTTCAGATGAATAATCTTGAACACTAGTGGGAGGTAGAGTTGCATCTTGGCGTTTTATTGCCGCTCTCTTGACAACTCACCGGAATCCAGCAATTTCAGTGACGTCTCCATTTCAAGAGCATGTAGACCTAAACTCAAAACCAGCCATGAATCCACAGAAACCGATTCCTAAAATGGCATGAAGATAACTATTTCTAGTCATCGTCAAGAGTTTTACTGCAAGCATCATTTTATTTATTTAACGTTTATTTAACCAGGAAAATACTGTAGAAACCTAGTTTGCAAGGGAGACCTGACAATAGGTCAGCAGGAAATAGTCAAAGTTACATTGAATCTTTTTTTATATTGTTTTTTATTAGAGCTCTTTGGCCACGCACACCAATGGTGGTTTTGGCCTTTAAAAGAACAATGCATATGCAGAAAATACTTAATGCCTACTGCAAAATATGGTGGTGGATCTTTGATGTTATGGGGCTATTTTGCTTCCACTGGTTCTGGGGCCCTTGTTAAGGTCAACGGCATCATGAACTTTACTAAGTACCAGGACATTTTTTTTTAACAAAAACCTGGTTGCCTCTGCCAGGAGGCTGAAACTTGGCCGCAAGTGAATCTTCCAGCAATACAATAATCCCAAGCACACATCAAAATCCACAATGAAATGGTTAATTGACCAGAAAATCTACATTTTACAACAGCCATCTCAGTCTCCGGACTTGAACCTCATTGAAAACCTGCGGTTTGAATTGAACAGTGCAATCCATAAGCGCAGACAAAGGATATCAAGGATATGGAAAGTTTCTGTATGGAGGAATGGTCTAAGATTCCTCCCAATGTGTTCTCCAATTTCATAAAACATTCAAGAAAAAGGCTCAGTGTTGTTATCCTAGCATGGGGAGGGTGTTGGAGTATTGAAAACAGGGGATCCAATAATCAATATCTTTTTGATATTTGTTTTATTACTTGTTAAACAAAATCTCTTTCTCTGAGCAATTATGTTAGTATAAAATCATACCATTTGTAAAAATGTTTGAGCATACAATAAAGTTCAGTATTATAATTATTTATATAGTATTTTTTGCTCATCTTTATCAAAGGATCCAATAATTTTGGACCCCACTATTTACAAAAATTTAACTACAAAAGACCCACATGGCCCTCAAACTCCAGCAGCCTCACAGCTCTGCAAGTTAACACACTGATTGGTCACCCACACCTGTGTATAATCAAGACTTCCAGGCAGAACACCGCACCTGACCGATTAGTGCTGCCACCTGGGGATGGAGTGTGTAAGTGGTAGTGTAGTGTCATGCTCCTAAGAACTAAACTACCTGACCTATTCCATAACACTATGTGTGTCTAGCTCGCCAATAAACTGAGGGTGGCATATAGACTTACAGAATGGACTGAAATCGACATAAACATACGAGCCCAACCAGGGACACATGTTGTACATCTATGATATACACATATATATATATATATATATATATATATATATATATATATATATATATATATATATATATATATAGAATATGCATAAGATTGTGCTATTTAAAATAATAATATTCATTGTAATCAGTTTAAGAAAACAAAGTCAAAGCGACTAACCAGGCGTGTGAATAATAATATTCATTGTAATCAGTTTATGAAAACAATTTCGGGGGAAACATGAACAAGCAGTGGTCGAGGACACCTTGCACACGGGACATTAGGGGTGTAATCATTATGCCGATTCTGTTGCAAAACGTTTCGTCTGTTGCTAAACGTTTTGCAACAGAAACCGTTTACTCCAAAAGGAAAACGCATACGAGAGTTTCTATTGGACAAATCCAGTTAGGTCCCTCCCGGCTTCGTTACGTTTGCTCTGTTATATTCTGTTTAGTTCTTAAATGGTTTCCGTAATGAATACACCCCAGCTCATTAGCTCTGTACTGTTATGTGTTTCCATTTTACACCACCAGATGGCATTATCTTCCCACTTGATATCTCTCCAAATTCACTATGAGCCCTATACCAATGGGTGAGATGAGATTAGCAGTTACTTTGACACCAGAAATGTACTGGCTTTATGTTCGAATTCTGGAAAATTTACTATTTCACTTCGCTAAAATTGCAGCGAGTCACATGCATGGGCATGGGATACATAGGGATGAAATTTCCATCCCCAACTACAACATTTTCTGTCTCCATAGAACTGCCAAAGGGGGTTGGGTTGCAATCTACTGTAGAGATAGCCTGCAGAGCTCTATCATACTATCCAGGTCTGTGCCCAAACAGTTTGAGCTTCTACTTCTAAAAATCCACCTTTCCAGAAATAAGTCTCTCACTGTTGCTGCTTGCTACAGACCCCCTCAGCCCCGAGCTGTGCCCTGGACACCATATTTGAACGGATTGCCCCCCATCTATCCTCAGTTCATACTGCTTGGTGACCTAAACTGGGATATGCTTAACACCCTGGCCGTCCTACAATCTAAACTAGATGCCCTCAATCTCACACAAATTAACAACGAACCTACCAGGTACAACCCTAAATCCGTTAACATGGGCACCCTCATAGATATCATCCTGACTAATTTACCCTCTAAATACACCTCCGCTGTCTTCAACCAGGATCTCAGCGATCACTGCGTCATTGCCTGCGTCCGTAATGGGTCCGCGGTCAAACGACCACTCCTCATCACTGTCAAATGCTCCCTAAAACACTTCAGCGAGAAGGCCTTTCTAATTGACCCGGCCCGGGTATCCTGGATGGATATTGACCTAATTCCGTCAGTAGAGGATGCCTGGTTGTTCTTTAAAAATGCTTTCCTCTCCATCTTAAATAAGCATGCCCCATTCAAAAAATTCAGAACTAAGAACAGATATAGCCCCTGGTTCACCCCAGAATTGACTGCCCTTGACCAGCACAAAAACATCCTGTGGCGTACTGCATTAGCATCGAACAGCCCCCGCGATATGCCATTTTTCAGGGAAGTCAGGAACCAATATACACAATCAGTTAGGAAAGCAAAGGCTAACTTTTTCAAACAGAAATTTGCATCCTGTAGCACTAACTCCGAAAAGTTTTCGGACACTGTAAAGTCCATGGAGAATAAGAGCACCTCCTCCCAGCTGCCCACTGCACTGAGGCTAGGAAACACTGTCACTATCGATAAATCTACGATAATCGAATATTTCAACAAGCATTTTGCTACGGCTGGCCATGCTTTCCACCTGGCTAACCCTACCCCGGCCACCAGCTCTGCACCCTCCGCTGCAACTTGCCCATGCCCCCCCCCCCCCCCCGCTTCTCCTTCACCCAAATTCAGATAGCTGATGTTCTGAAAGAGCTGCAAAATCTGGACCCCTACAAATCGGCTGGGCTAGACAATCTGGACCCTTTCTTTCTAAAATTAGCCGCCGAAATTGTCGCAACCCCTGTTACTATCTTGTTCAACCTCTCTTTTGTATTATCTGAGATCCCCAGAGATTGGAAAGCTGCCGCAGTCATCCCCATCTTCAAAGGGGGTGACAATCTAGATCCAAACTGTTACAGACCTACAGTGGGGAAAAAAAGTATTTAGTCAGCCACCAATTGTGCAAGTTCTCCCACTTAAAAAGATGAGAGAGGCCTGTAATTTTCATCATAGGTACACGTCAACTATGACAGACAAAATGAGAAAAAAAAATCCAGAAAATCACATTGTAGGATTTTTAATGAATTTATTGGCATATGATGGTGGAAAATAAGTATTTGGTCAATAACAAAAGTTTCTCAATACTTTGTTATATACCCTTTGTTGGCAATGACACAGGTCAAACGTTTTCTGTAAGTCTTCACAAGGTTTTCACACACTGTTGCTGGTATTTTGGCCCATTCCTCCATGCAGATCTCCTCTAGAGCAGTGATGTTTTGGGGCTGTCGCTGGGCAACACAGACTTTCAACTCCCTCCAAATATTTTCTATGGGGTTGAGATCTGGAGACTGGCTAGGCCACTCCAGGACCTTGAAATGCTTCTTACGAAGCCACTCCTTCGTTGCCCGGGCGGTGTGTTTGGGATCATTGTCATGCTGAAAGACCCAGCCACGTTTCATCTTCAATGCCCTTGCTGATGGAAGGAGGGTTTCACTCAAAATCTCACGATACATGGCCCCATTCATTCTTTCCTTTACACGGATCAGTCGTCCTGGTCCCTTTGCAGAAAAACAGCCCCAAAGCATGATGTTTCCAACCCCATGCTTCACAGTAGGTATGGTGTTCTTTGGATGCAACTCAGCACTCTTTGCCCTCCAAACATGACGAGTTGAGTTTTTACCAAAAAGTTATATTTTGGTTTCATCTGACCATATGACATTCTCCCAATCCTCTTCTGGATCATCCAAATGCACTTCAGACGGGCCTGGACATGTACTGGCTTAAGCAGGGGGACACGTCTCGCACTGCAGGATTTGAGTCCCTGGCGGCGTAGTGTGTTACTGATTGTTGGCTTTGTTACTTTGGTCCCAGCTCTCTGCAGGTCATTCACTAGGTCCCCCCGTGTGGTTCTGGGATTTTTGCTCACCGTTCTTGTGATCATTTTGACCCCACGGGGTGAGATCTTGCGTGGAGCCCCAGATCGAGGGAGATTATCAGTGGTCTTGTATGTCTTCCATTTCCTAATAATTGCTCCCACAGTTGATTTCTTCAAACCAAGCTGCTTACCTATTGCAGATTCAGTCTTCCCAGCCTGGTGCAGGTCTACAATTTTGTTTTTGGTGTCCTTTGACAGCTCTTTGGTCTTGGCCATTGTGAAGTTTGGAGTGTGACTGTTTGAGGTTGTGGACAGGTGTATTTTATACTGATAACAAGTTCAAACAGGTGCCATTAATACAGGTAACGAGTGGAGGACAGAGGAGCCTCTGAAAGAAGAAGTTACAGGTCTGTGAGAGCCAGAAATCTTGCTTGTTTGTAGGTGACCAAATACTTATTTTCCACCATAATTTGCAAATAAATTCATTAAAAATCCTACAATGGGATTTTCTGGATTTTTTTTCCTCAATTTGTCTGTCATAGTTGATGTGTACCTATGATGAAAATTACAGGCCTCTCTCATCTTTTTAAGTGGGAGAACTTGCACAATTGGTGGCTGACTAAATACTTTTTTTCCCCACTGTATATCCATCCTGCCCTGCCTTTCGAAAGTATTTGAAAGCCAAGTTAACAATCAGATCACCGACCATTTCGAATCCTACCGTACCTTCTCCGCTATGCAATCTGGTTTACGAGCTGGTCATGGGTGCACCTCAGCCACGCTCAAGGTCCTAAACGATATAATAACTGCAATCGATAAAAGACAGTACTGCGCAGCCGTCTTCATTGACCTGGCCAAGGCTTTTGACTCTGTCAATCACCGCATTCTTATTGGCAGACTAAATAGCCTTGGTTTCTCAAATGACTGCCTCGCCTGGTTCACCAACTACTTATCAGATAGAGTTCAATGTGTCAAATTGGAGGGCCTGTTGTCTGGACCTCTGGCAGTCTCTATGGGGGTGCCACAGGGTTCAATTCTCGGGCCGACTCTATTCTCTGTGTATATCAATGATGTCGCTCTTGCTGCTGGTGACACTCAGATCCACCTCTTCGCAGACGACACCATTTTGTATACATCTGGCCCTTCATTGGACACTGTGTTAACAAACCTCCAAACGATTATTTTAACAGAGAAAAACACATTTTAATGAGGGAAATAAGTATTTGACCCCCTCTCAATCAGAAAGATTTCTGGCTCCCAGGTGTCTTTTATACAGGTAACGAGCTGAGATTAGGAGCACACTCTTAAAGGGAGTGCTCCTAATCTCAGCTTGTTACCTGTATAAAAGACACCTGTCCACAGAAGCAATCAATCAATCAGATTCCAAACTCTCCACCATGGCCAAGACCAAAGAGCTCTCCAATGATGTCAGGGACAAGATTGAAGACCTACACAAGGCTGGAATGGGCTACAAGACCATTGCCAAGCAGCTTGGTGAGAAGGTGACAACAGTTGGTGTGATTATTCGCAAATGGAAGAAACACAAAAGAACTGTCAATCTCCCTCGGCCTGGGGCTCCATGCAAGATCTCACCTCGTGGAGTTGCAATGATCATGAGAACGGTGAGGAATCAGCCCAGAACTACACGGGAGGATCTTGTCAATGATCTCAAGGCAGCTGGGACCATAGTCATTAAGAAAACAATTGGTAACACACTACGCCGTGAAGGACTGAAGTCCTGCAGCGCCCGCAAGGTCCCCCTGCTCAAGAAAGCACATATACAGGCCGTCTGAAGTTTGCCAATGAACATCTGAATGATTCAGAGAAGAACTGGGTGAAAGTGTTGTGGTCAGATGAGACCAAAATCGAGCTCTTTGGCATCAACTCAACTCGCTGTGTTTGGAGGAGGAGGAATGCTGCCTATGACCCCAAGAACACCATCCCCACCGTCAAACATGGAGGTGGAAACATTATGCTTTGGGGGGGGGGGGTTTCTGCTAAGGGGACAGGACAACTTCACCGCATCAAAGGGACGATGGATGGGGCCATGTACCGTCAAATCTTGGGTGAGAACCTCCTTCCCTCAGCCAGGGCATTGAAAATGGGTCGTGGATGGGTATTCCAGCATGACAATGACCCAAAACACACGGCCAAGGCAACAAAAGAGTGGCTCAAGAAGAAGCACATTAAGGTCCTGGAGTGGCCTAGCCAGTCTCCAGACCTTAATCCCATAGAAAATCTGTGGAGGGAGCTGAATGTTCGAGTTGCCAAACGTCAGCCTCGAAACCTTAATGACTTGGAGAAGATCTGCAAAGAGGAGTGGGACAAAATCCCTCCTGAGATGTGTGCAAACCTGGTGGCCAACTACAAGAAACATCTGACCTCTGTGATTGCCAACAAGGGTTTTGCCACCAAGTACTAAGTCATGTTTTGCAGAGGGGTCAAATACTTATTTCCCTCATTAAAATGCAAATCAATTTATAACATTTTTGACATGCGTTTTTCTGGATTTTTCTGTTGTTATTCTGTCTCTCACTGTTCAAATAAACCTACCATTAAAATTCTAGACTGATCATGTCTTTGTCAGTGGGCAAACGTACAAAATCAGCAAGGGATCAAATACTTTTTTCCCTCACTGTATATCTTTCAGACTGTTTTATGTTGTTGCAGAGCATGAGAGGAGGGAGAGACCTCGAGGTCATCTGACACTCCAGTGTAGCCCACTGTGTGGACTGTGAGGTGTTGTCATCACACAAATAAAAGAGAAGTGCATGAGCTCCTTCGCCATCATCTTAAGGTTGGTCTTCACAAACAGACAGACAGTGAACTATTGATGATCATTCAAGTCACAGGAGGCTGCTGAAGAGAGGACGGCTCATAATAATGGCTGGAATGGTGCTAATGGAATGGCATCAAACATATGGAAACCGCTCCAGCCATTATCACAAGGCCGTCCTCCCCAATTAAGGTGCCACCAACCTCCTGGGATTAAAGTTGATTATGATCCTGGTGAAGCAACCAATTATAGGAACGCCAATGTTCAAACCCCCTCAACATTCTGATATAACCCGTGACCTCATTTTAGTGCGGGACAATCACCTTGAATAATTCTGGTAGGTAAGTCACGATTAACCATTGTACCCCCATCTATTGTCTAGAACTTCGATGTACAAATGGAGAAGACCCGAGGTGTATACTACAACACTAGCTA